>NW_024609764.1:395000-415000 GCF_018296145.1 Oncorhynchus tshawytscha
GATTTAAGGAGTCTATTCTTGAGTCTAACCTATACCACACCTCCTCTGCCTTATTGCTATTATAAACGAGTTTATAACGAGGTTTAAGGAGTCTACTGTTGAGTCTAACCTATACCACACCTCCTCTGCCTTATTGCTATTATAAATGAGTTGCTTATTGCTTAAGTATACAATGCATTTTAATTTGAAAATGTCCCAATGTTCGATCTTTTCATGGTTGGCATCCACAGAAAGACATGGGGGATCCTCTCTTACCCCAACCAATCCTACCCTCACACAGCTCCACAGAAAGACATGGTGGACCCTCTCTTACCCCAACCAATCCTACCCTCACACAGCTCCACAGAAAGACATGGGGGATCCTCTCTTACCCCAACCAATCCTACCCTCACACAGCTCCACAGAAAGACATGGTGGACCCTCTCTTACCCCAACCAATCCTACCCTCACACAGCTCCACAGAAAGACATGGGGATCCTCTCTTACCCCAACCAATCCTACCCTCACACAGCTCCACAGAAAGACATGGTGGACCCTCTCTTACCCCAACCAATCCTACCCTCACACAGCTCCACAGAAAGACATGGTGGACCCTCTCTTACCCCAACCAATCCTACCCTCACACAGCTCCACAGAAAGACATGGGGGATCCTCTCTTACCCCAACCAATCCTACCCTCACACAGCTCCACAGAAAGACATGGGGATCCTCTCTTACCCCAACCACCCCAACCAATCCTACCCTCACACAGCTCCACAGAAAGACATGGTGGACCCTCTCTTACCCCAACCAATCCCCCAACCAATCCTACCCTCACACAGCTCCACAGAAAGACATGGGGGACCCTCTCTTACCCCAACCAATCCTACCCTCACACAGCTCCACAGAAAGACATGGTGGACCCTCTCTTACCCCAACCAATCCTACAGCCCTCACACAGCTCCACAGAAAGACATGGTGGACCCTCTCTTACCCCAACCAATCCTACCCTCACACAGCTCCACAGAAAGACATGGTGGACCCTCTCTTACCCCAACCAATCCTACCCTCACACAGCTCCACAGAAAGACATGGGGACCCTCTCTTACCCCAACCAATCCTACCCTCACACAGCTCCACAGAAAGACATGGGGATCCTCTCTTACCCCAACCAATCCTACCCTCACACAGCTCCACAGAAAGACATGGGGACCCTCTCTTACCCCAACCAATCCTACCCTCACACAGCTCCACAGAAAGACATGGGGGACCCTCACCCAGCTCCACAGAAAGAAAGACATGGGGACCCTCTCTTACCCCAACCAATCCTACCCTCACACAGCTCCACAGAAAGACATGGGGGATCCTCTCTTACCCCAACCAATCCTACCCTCACACAGCTCCACAGAAAGACATGGTGGACCCTCTCTTACCCCAACCAATCCTACCCTCACACAGCTCCACAGAAAGACATGGGGGATCCTCTCTTACCCCAACAAATCCTACCCTCACACAGCTCCACAGACAGACATGGGGGTGTCCTCTTACCCCATCCTACCCTCACTCAGCTCCTAAACATGACATGGGGGTGTCCTCTTACCCCCACCCTACCCTCACACAGCTCCTAAACATGACATGGGGGGGTGTCCTCTTACCCCATCCTACCCTCAGTAACTAGGTCACCAATATATGCAGATGCTCTGTTGGATGAGGAGATATGAGAAGCCTGAATTAGATACAAGTTAGAATAGATAGAACTTCTCTCTCCATGATCGCATCCCACACGGAACCCTATTCTCTATAATAGTCCACTACTTTAGACCAGGACCAATAGGACTCTGCACTTATATAGGGAATAGGGGGCCATTTGGGACGCACCCCATGTTCTGCTTGAAATGTGATTAAAACCCACTTGGCTGCATTTAGATTTTCCCCCGTGCTGACTCGTAGAAAACATTGGAGCTAGTAATACAACCAGGATAATGGTTATTATAGTGTAGTAATACAACCAGGATAATGGTTATTATAGTGTAGTAATACAACCAGGATAATGGTTATTATAGTGTAGTAATACAACCAGGATAATGGTTATTATAGTGTAGCAATACAACCAGGATAATGGTTATTATAGTGTAGTAATACAACCAGGATAATGGTTATTATAGTGTAGCAATACAACCAGGATAATGTTTATGGTTATTATAGTGTAGTAATACAACCAGGATAATGGTTATTATAGTGTAGTAATACAACCAGGATAATGTTTATGGTTATTATAGTGTAGTAATACAACCAGGATAATGGTTATTATAGTGTAGTAATACAACCAGGATAATGTTTAGGGTTATTATAGTGTAGTAATACAACCAGGATAATGTTTATGGTTATTATAGTGTAGTAGTATAACCAGGATAATGTTTATGGTTATTATAGTGTAGTAGTATAACCAGGATAATGTTTGTGGTTATTATAGTGTAGTAATATAACCAGGATAATGTTTATGGTTATTATAGTGTAGTAGTATAACCAGGATAATGTTTATGGTTATTATAGTGTAGTAGTATAACCAGGATAATGGTTATGGTTATTATAGTGTAGTAGTATAACCAGGATAATGTTTATGGTTATTATAGTGTAGTAATATAACCAGGATAATGTTTATGGTTATTATAGTGTAGTAGTATAACCAGGATAATGTTTATGGTTATTATAGTGTAGTAGTACAACCAGGATAATGTTTATGGTTATTATAGTGTAGTAGTATAACCAGGATAATGTTTATGGTTATTATAGTGTAGTAGTATAACCAGGATAAGGTTTATGGTTATTATAGTGTAGTAGTATAATGTCTATGGTTATTATAGTGTAGTAATATAACCAGGATAATGTTTATGGTTATTACAGTGTAGTAGTATAACCAGGATAATGTTTATTATAGTGTAGTAATACAACCAGGATAATGGTTATTATAGTGTAGTAGTATAACCAGGATAATGTTTATGGTTATTATAGTGTAGTAATACAACCAGGATAATGGTTATTATAGTGTAGTAATACAACCAGGATAATGGTTATGGTTATTATTGTGTAGTAATACAACCAGGATCATGGTTATGGTTATTATAATGTAGTAATACAACCAGGATCATGGTTATGGTTATTATAGTGTAGTAATACAACCAGGATAATGGTTATGGTTATTATAGTGTAGTAATATAACCAGGATAATGGTTATGGTTATTATAGTGTAGTAATACAACCAGGATAATGGTTATGGTTATTATAGTGTAGTAATATAACCAGGATAATGGTTATGGTTATTATAGTGTAGTAATACAACCAGGATAATGGTTATGGTTATTATAGTGTAGTAATACAACCAGGATAATGGTTATGGTTATTATAGTGTAGTAATACAACCAGGATAATGGTTATGGTTATTATAGTGTAGTAGTATAACCAGGATAATGTTTCTGGTTATTATAGTGTAGTAGTATAACCAGTATAATGTCTATGGTTATTATAGTGTAGTAATACAACCAGGATAATGGTTATGGTTATTATAGTGTAGTAATACAACCAGGATAATGGTTATGGTTATTATAGTGTAGTAATACAACCAGGATAATGGTTATGGTTATTATAGTGTAGTAGTATAACCAGGATAATGTTTCTGGTTATTATAGTGTAGTAGTATAACCAGGATAATGTCTATGGTTATTATAGTGTAGTAGTATAATGTCAATGGTTACTACAGTGTAGTAATACAACCAGGATAATGGTTATGGTTATTATAGTGTAGTAGTATAACCAGGATAATGGTTATTATAGTGTAGTTATTATAATGTCTATGGTTATTATAGTGTAGTAATACAACCAGGATAATGGTTATGGTTATTATAGTGTAGTAATACAACCAGGATAATGGTTATGGTTATTATAGTGTAGTAATACAACCAGGATAATGGTTATGGTTATTATAGTGTAGTAGTATAACCAGGATAATGTTTCTGGTTATTATAGTGTAGTAGTATAACCAGGATAATGTCTATGGTTATTATAGTGTAGTAGTATAATGTCTATGGTTATTATAGTGTAGTAATATAACCAGGATAATGTCTATGGTTATTATAGTGTAGTAGTATAATGTCTATGGTTATTATAGTGTAGTAATAGGATAATGTTTATGGTTATTATAGTGTAGTAGTATAATGTCTATGATTATTATAGTGTAGTAGTATACAGGATAATGTCTATGGTTATTATAGTGTAGTAGTATAATGTCTATGGTTATTATAGTGTAGTAATACAACCAGGATAATGGTTATGGTTATTATAGTGTAGTAGTATAACCAGGATAATGTTTCTGGTTATTATAGTGTAGTAGTATAACCAGGATAATGTTTCTGGTTATTATAGTGTAGTAGTATAACCAGTATAATGTCTATGGTTATTATAGTGTAGTAGTATAATGTCAATGGTTACTACAGTGTAGTAGTATAATGTCTATGATTATTATTAAGTGTGTTGACTACAGATGAAGAGGACAAACCTTTGAAGCTTGGCTGTGATGTAGTATTTATGATGTACCTATTCAAACCACAGGAACAGAGATTGGCTAGAGGGGATTGGATGAGTACAGGACCTCAGAAACAAGAAGAGAAGAGGAATAGAGATTGGCTAGAGGGGATTGGATGAGTACAGGACCTCAGAAACAAGAAGAGAAGAGGAATAGAGATTGGCTAGAGGGGATTGGATGAGTACAGGACCTCAGAAACAAGAAGAGAAGAGGAATAGAGATTGGCTAGAGGGGATTGGATGAGTACAGGACCTCAGAAACAAGAAGAGAAGAGGAATAGAGATTGGCTAGAGGGGATTGGATGAGTTCAGGACCTCAGAAACAAGAAGAGAAGAGGAATAGAGATTGGCTAGAGGGGATTGGATGAGTACAGGACCTCAGAAACAAGAAGAGAAGAGGAATAGAGATTGGCTAGAGGGGATTGGATGAGTACAGGACCTCAGAAATGCAGCGTGGTTAGTTTTGTACATCTTTAATAAAGATGAAAATACAACAATCTACAAAACAAGAACCGTGAAAAACCGAACAGTCCTATCTGGTGCCACAAACACAAAGACAGGAACAATCACCCACCAAACCCAACACAAAACCGTCCTATCTGGTGCCACAAAGACAGGAACAATCACCCACAAAACCCACCACAAAACAGTCCTATCTGGTGCCACAAACACAAAACAGTCCTATCTGGTGCTACAAACACAAAGACAGGAACAATCACCCACCAAACCCAACACAAAACAGTCCTATCTGGTGCCACAAACACAAAACAGTCCTAACAAACACAAAGACAGGAACAATCACCCACCAAAACCCAACACCAAACAACATGGTTCCCAATCAAGACAGTGACTAACTGCCCTGATTCTGCCAAACATAGAAATAGACAAACTAGACATAACTAGGTCAGATCACACCCTGACCAACCAAAACATAGAAACATACAAAGCAAAATGGTCAGGGTGTGACAGGCTGTAACGCGGCCTCCGTTTAATTGTTCTGTTCAGTGCAACCAGGGTCCTCTGGAGCCGAGGACGGTATTAAACAGCCTGGTAACAAAGGCAATGGATCTCTCTACATCTGCCTCATTCTTCACTACCTGGGTCTGTGTTGACCGGTTGACAGTGAAGTGGGAACAGAGGATATATAGATAGGAATGATTTCTTTCATTCTTTGCTTCATTGTATCTCAGATATGAAGAAAAAACATTCAAAACATTTTGTTATTTTTTTTTATCAGTATGAGGAAATCATTGCTTTTGTGAGTTAAGTACTGTTTGTCCCTACAGTATTTTCCATCCGATACACTCGTTATAATTCATACTTTTACCAAACGTCTTGGGGATAAACACTTTTTTGGAAACCCTCCTTCCTGTCCCCTCCACCTCCTCAGGAACCCTCCTTCCTGTCCCCTCCATCTCCTCAGAAACCCTCCTTCCTGTCCCCTCCATCTCCTCAGGAACCCTCCTTCCTGTCCCCTCCATCTCCTCAGGAACCCTCCTTCCTGTCCCCTCCACCTCCTCAGAAACCCTCCTTCCTGTCCCCTCCATCTCCTCAGAAACCCTCCTTCCTGTCCCCTCCATCTCCTCAGGAACCCTCCTTCCTGTCCCCTCCATCTCCTCAGAAATTCCTGTCCCCTCCTCTCCTCACGAACCCTCCCCTCCCCACATCTCCTCAGGAACCCTCCTTCATTGTCCCCTCCATCTCCTCAGGAATCCTCCTTCCTGTCCCCTCCACCTCCTCAGAAACCCTCCTTCCTGTCCCCTCCATCTCCTCAGGAACCCTCCTTCCTGTCCCCTCCATCTCCTCAGAAACCCTCCTTCCTGTCCTCTCCATCTCCTCAGAAACACTCCTTCCTGTCCCCTCCATCTCCTCAGGAACCCTCCTTCCTGTCCTCTCCACCTCCTCAGAAACACTCCTTCCTGTCCTCTCCATCTCCTCAGGAAATAATGCAGAACAACAACACGAGAATAGACGAACAGTGGGAACCCATTGGTTTAAGGATTCGTCACGTGAGACGTTTTCAATGAATAAGAAAGACAACGTTGACTTGTGTCTGTGGCCTAGAAGGCAGGACATGAATAATGCATTGTTATTTCTGGCTAGGCATTGAGACAAGGCAGGGTGGTATACTCTCTCTCTCTCACACACACACACACACACACACACACACACACACACACACACACACACACACACACACACACACACACACACACACACACACACACACACACACACACACACACACACACACACACACACACACACACACACAGACACACACACACAGACACACACAGACACACACACACACACACACACACACACACACACACACACACACACACACACACACACACACACACACACACAGACAGACACACACACACACAGACACACACAGACACACACAGACACACACAGACACACACACACACACACACACACACACACACACACACACACACAGACACACACAGACACACACAGACACACACACACACACACACACACACACACACACACACACACACACACACACACACACACACACAGACACACACACACACACACACACACACACACACACACACACACACACACACACACACACACAGACACACACACAGACACACACACACAGACAGACAGACACACACACACAGACACACAGACACACACACACACACACACACACACACACACACACACACACACACACACACAGACACACACACACACACACACACACACACACACACACACACACACACACACACACACACACACACACAGACAGACAGACAGACAGACAGACACACACAGACACACACACACACACGCACACACACACAGCCTTTATTGAGACAGCTAGGGCTGAATGGTGGTAGTACTGTGGTGCTGCTGGTAGAGGGGAAATAGGAAGAGGAGGTGCATGGCCCTTCAAGCATGATGTTGTTGACAGGCCCCGCCCCCCTCCCTGTTTGATCTCTGTTTCCCTCCACTCCCCTTTACTGTGTTGTAATCACTAACTCAACATAACAATCCCACATCCCACTAGAGAAAACACACCCGTCATCATTGTTCCTGTCACTCTGTTCCCCTTCACATTGTCTTTGTAAATCATTTATCAAGGGAGAAAGAGACGGAAGATGCAAAAATAAATAAATGTAAAGGTCCAGAAGGTGTTTCCTGTTTCATCTGTTGGAAAGTAGAATAATTAAAGTCAACTAAGTATTGTTAAGGGAGGAAAGAATATGTTGTTTATGTGGTTAAAAGATGCTTCAGAGTGTCCATCATTAAAGATGCTTCAGAGTGTCCATCATTAAAGATGCTTCAGTGTCCATCATTAAAGATGCTTCAGAGTGTCCATCATTAAAGACGCTTCAGAGTGTCCATCATTAAAGACGCTTCAGAGTGTCCATCATTAAAGATACAGGCTTCAGTGTCCATCATTAAAGATGCTTCAGAGTGTCCATCATTAAAGATGCTTCAGAGTGTCCATCATTAAAGACGCTTCAGAGTGTCCATCATTAAAGATACAGGCTTCAGTGTCCATCATTAAAGATGCTTCAGTGTCCATCATTAAAGATGCTTCAGTGTCCATCATTAAAGATGCTTCAGAGTGTCCATCATTAAAGATCAGTGTCCATCATTAAAGAGGCTTCAGTGTCCATCATTAAAAAGATCCACAGAGATGCTCAGTGTCCATCATTAAAGTCCATCATTAAAGATGCTTCAGTGTCCATCATTAAAGATGCTTCAGTGTCCATCATTAAAGATGCTTCAGAGTGTCCATCATTAAAAAGAACAGACTTCAGTGTCCATCATTAAAGATGCTTCAGAGTGTCCATCATTAAAGATGCTTCAGTGTCCATCATTAAAGACTAGTGTCTCATCAGTGTCCATCATTAAGAGAAAACATCTGATGTGGTTAAAGATGCTTCAGAGTGTCCATCATTAAAGATGCTTCAGAGTGTCCATCATTAAAGATACAGGCTTCAGTGTCCATCATTAAAGACGCTTCAGAGTGTCCATCATTAAAGATACAGGCTTCAGTGTCCATCATTAAAGATACAGGCTTCAGTGTCCATCATTAAAGATACAGGCTTCAGTGTCCATCATTAAAGATACAGGCTTCAGTGTCCATCATTAAAGATGCAGACTTCAGAGTGTCCATCATTAAAGATGCTTCAGAGTGTCCATCATTAAAAGATGTCCATCATTAAAGATGAGTGTCCATCATTAAAGATGCTTCAGAGTGTCCATCATTAAAGATGCTTCAGAGTGTCCATCATTAAAGAGATGCTTCAGTGTCCATCATTAAAGATGCTTCAGAGTGTCCATCATTAAAGATGAGTGTCCATCATTAAAGATGCTTCAGAGTGTCCATCATTAAAGACGCTTCAGAGTGTCCATCATTAAAGACGCTTCAGAGTGTCCATCATTAAAGATACAGGCTTCAGTGTCCATCATTAAAGACGCTTCAGAGTGTCCATCATTAAAGATACAGGCTTCAGTGTCCATCATTAAAGATGCTTCAGAGTGTCCATCATTAAAGATACAGACTTCAGAGTGTCCATCATTAAAGATGCTTCAGAGTGTCCATCATTAAAGATACAGGCTTCAGTGTCCATCATTAAAGATGCTTCAGAGTGTCCATCATCAGCCGTCATCACTAGGTCTCCCATGTCGGATAAGAGGGACAACATCTGACATTGTTAAAGCTTAAAGAAATCCCAAACATGTTTTTTGTAGCTTGATTAAAAAGTGTGTTTGCTACGCTGTGGCCCTCAAGTAGTAGTGTCTTGTCTGCTACAGGAAGAGCTCCAGGCTTTTTGGAGAAATTATTCATTAGGTTGGAGTTTTCCCCATTTGTTTAGCTCAATAATTTCAGTTAGCAGTATGAAAACAGTTTACTCTGGCTAATATGCTCAGATGAAGGTTGCTATGTGGCCATAGGTTGCTATGTGGCCATATGGTTGCTATGTGACCATATGGTTGCTATGTGACCATATGGTTGCTATGTGACCAAACAGTTGCTATGTGACCATGCGTTTGCTATGTGACCATATGACTTTCAACAGGAAACATTGGAAGACAACCCTGTCATCAAAGAATATTGTAAATACATTTTCACTGATATAAAATACACCTGTCACACGGACACTGGTGTGACTGAAGGAAGGAGCGTGAGGCCGTTTATCCAGGATTGAATTGATCTGTAGTCGTGATGTGCTAATTAAACATTCATGAATTCCTGAGGGCACCCTGTGGTGTGTGTGTGTGTGTGTGTGTGTGTGTGTGTGTGTGTGTGCGTGTCCTCCGCTAAACTGTCTGTGTGGAAGATTAGGTCTCAGCTAGGCATCAAGTCCATCACTGGGTGTGCTTTCTCGTTAACCCAAGACAGATCCCCCAGAAAAGTGGTTTAAAATCAGAACGCTGAAGGTGAATAATTGATGAACAAGTTTTTTTTTAAATAAAATTAAATATTAATATATTGTTGGATGTTGGATGTTGGAGTAACATCAAAAAAAAGAGAGTTTGAACTTGGCAGTGCCAGGCTTGCCCCCCCCACCCCCTGCCCCCACCTGCTCGGAGCTCTGGTGTGTGGAATACAGATGAGAGATAGGAGAGTGTTTGGGAATGCATTTGGTCCTGCTGGTTTCAGAGTTACAGATACAGGCTGGGAATCCTGCCTGTCCGTTCCCTGTTCGCCTCCAGCGAACAGTCAGAGACAGACAGACGATCTACTCAGACAGTCAGTCTATAGATGAGCCAGTCTGCATCACAGACACTGATACAATACTCATACTATACTGGCTGCCTCATAGACACTGATACAATACTCATACTATACTGGCTGCCTCATAGACACTGATACAATACTCGTACTATACTGGGTGCATCACAGTCTGACTCATCCCATGATGTTTCTGCAGTGAAAGGTGTTTTCACTCTCTAACTCTGCTTACGGACTCCACACTGTCTTTCAGAGAATAAATGGTACTTACTGCACACTACTGTATCAATTAGGAAATTGAATAGAATTTGATTCAAATCTATTTAATGGTGATGTTGAATGTTATTGGAAACACAGGAGAGAACATGTCTGAACATGTCTGGTGGGTAAAGTTGCCGTGGGGGTCAAAGGGCAATGCTCAGTTCACATGTTTTCTAGTGTAGGTAGATATTTTCCGCCCAAAAATGTTCTGTATCCTAATACAGGCAGATGACCCACTGTTTCTAGGCCGTCATTGAAAATAAGAATTTGTTCTTAACTGACTTGCCTAGTTAAATAAAGGTAAAAAAAAATAAAAAATAAAAAATGAGCACGGATATCGTCTGTGTCTATAAGTCCTTCCACTAATAACACCTGTGAAATATACCATATGGCTACGCTGTAGTGTCAGGATAAACACACTCCACCTGCCACTTCAACAGCGAGGTGCTGTAAAGCATTAGCCGTCTCCTCTTCATAGCATTGCATTCACATCCGTTAACCTGCGGAATCATACTGTCACGTTCTGACCTTTACTTCCTTTGTGATGTCGTTGTTTTAGTGTTCCTTTGTGATGTCGTTGTTTTAGTGTTCCTTTGTGATGTCATTGTTTTAGTGTTCCTTTGTGATGTGGTTGTTTTAGTGTTCCTTTGTGATGTCGTTGTTTTAGTGTTCCTTTGTGAAGTCGTTGTTTTAGTGTTCCTTTGTGAAGTCGTTGTTTTAGTGTTCCTTTGTGATGTCGTTGTTTTAGTGTGGTCAGAGGGCGTGAGTTGGGGTGGGCAGTCTATGTCCTTTTTTCTATGATTTTTTATTTTCTGTGTTCGGCCTGGTGTTGTATTTTTTTTCTATGTGTTGTATTTCTATGTCTTGGCCTGGTATGGTTCTCAATCAGAGGCAGCTGTCAATCGTTGTCCCTGATTGAGAACCGTACTTAGGCAGCCTGTTTTCACCTTTGAGTTGTGGGTGATTATTTTCTGTGTCTGTGTGTTCCACACAGAACTGTTTCGTCTTTTTGTTGTTGTTATTTCACGTTGTTATTTTTGTATTTTTCAGTGTTCTATTAAAAGGATCATGAACACATTCCACGCTGCGCATTGGTCCTCCGATCCTTCCTACTACTCTTCGTCAGAGGAGGAAGAAGACCGTTACAAACACTCGTCCACGGGCCGCTAGGTCTATAGAAATGTGTCTGTTTGATGAACTGTTTACAGCACAATCTGGACTATTGTTCTTTTAAAAACGTATATGCTGTCACTGTACTGTGACGAATCAGCCATTCCAGCCCTGGTTGAGAGGTGTGCAGCCGTACATATATCAGGAGTAATATCTATACACTACTTCCTGATTGTAAAAAGGCCATGCTATAGATGTTCCCATATCTCTACACTACTTCCTGGTTGTAAAGAAGCCATGCTATAGATGTTCCCATATCTCTACACTACTTCCTGGTTGTAAAGAAGCCATGCTATAGATGTTCCCATATCTATTCACTACTTCCTGGTTGTAAAGAAGCCATGTTATAGATGTTCCCATATCTATTCACTACTTCCTGGTTGTAAAGAGGCCATGCTATAGATGTTCCCTTATCTCTACACTACTTCCTGGTTGTAAAGAAGCCATGCTATAGATGTTCCCTTATCTCTACACTACTTCCTGGTTGTAAAGAAGCCATGCTATAGATGTTCCCATATCTCTTCACTACTTCCTGATTGTAAAGAGGCCATGCTATAGACGTTCCCATATCTCTACACTACTTCCTGATTGTAAAGAGGCCATGCTATAGATGTTCCCATATCTCTACACTACTTCCTGGTTGTAAAGAAGCCATGCTATAGATGTTCCCATATCTATTCACTACTTCCTGGTTGTAAAGAAGCCATGCTATAGATGTTCCCATATCTATTCACTACTTCCTGGTTGTAAAGAAGCCATGTTATAGATGTTCCCATATCTATTCACTACTTCCTGGTTGTAAAGAGGCCATGCTATAGATGTTCCCTTATCTCTACACTACTTCCTGGTTGTAAAGAAGCCATGCTATAGATGTTCCCTTATCTCTACACTACTTCCTGGTTGTAAAGAGGCCATGCTATAGATGTTCCCATATCTATTCACTACTTCCTGGTTGTAAAGAAGCCATGCTATAGATGTTCCCATATCTCTACACTACTTCCTGGTTGTAAAGAAGCCATGCTATAGATGTTCCCTTATCTCTACACTACTTCCTGGTTGTAAAGAGGCCATGCTATAGATGTTCCCATATCTATTCACTACTTCCTGGTTGTAAAGAAGCCATGCTATAGATGTTCCCATATCTCTACACTACTTCCTGGTTGTAAAGAGGCCATGCTATAGATGTTCCCATATCTCTACACTACTTCCTGGTTGTAAAGAAGCCATGCTATAGATGTTCCCATATCTATTCACTACTTCCTGGTTGTAAAGAGGCCATGCTATAGATGTTCCCATATCTATTCACTACTTCCTGGTTGTAAAGAGGCCATGCTATAGATGTTCCCATATCTCTACACTACTTCCTGGTTGTAAAGAGGCCATGCTATAGATGGTCCCATATCTATTCACTACTTCCTGATTGTGAAGAGGCCATGCTATAGATGTTCCCATATCTCTTCACTACTTCCTGATTGTAAAGAGGCCATGCTATAGATGTTCCCATATCTCTACACTACTTCCTGGTTGTAAAGAGGCCATGCTATAGATGTTCCCATATCTCTACACTACTTCCTGGTTGTAAAGAAGCCATGCTATAGATGTTCCCATATCTATTCACTACTTCCTGGTTGTAAAGAGGCCATGCTATAGATGTTCCCATATCTATTCACTACTTCCTGGTTGTAAAGAGGCCATGTTATAGATGTTCTCATATAAATTATTCTTATTATACATCTTCCCATCTTCCCGCTGCTACTCTCTTCCACTTTCAATAACGCTAAAGAATAAAACATAACAACTCACGTCAGGAGTATTTTATTTATCGTACTGCAGGGTTAGAATTACTATTTTATGGACACTAGACGATACCCATACACAAGAGGAGAGGAGGGGAGTGGAGTGGAGGGAAGAGGTGAGGATGGGAAGAGAGGAGAGGAGAGGAGAGGAGAGGAGAGGAGAGGGAGAGGAGAGGAGAGGAGAGGAGAGGAGAGGAGAGGGGATGGGGAGAGGAGAGGGAGGAGAGGAGAGGAGAGGGAGGAGGGGAGGGGGAGGGGGAGGGAGGGGGGAGGGAGGGAGGGGAGGGGAGAGGAGAGGGGAGAGGGAGGGGGGAGAGAGGGGGGGAGGGAGAGGAGAGAGGGAGGGAGGAGAGGAGGAGAGGGAGAGGAGAGAGGGGAGGGAGAGGAGGGGAGGGGAGGAGGGAGAGGAGAGGAGAGAGGGGAGAGAGAGGGGAGGGGAGAGAGGGGAGAGGAGAGGAGAGAGAGAGGAGAGGAGAGGAGAGGAGAGAGGAGAGGAGAGGAGGCCAGGAGAGTGGATAACAGGAGGCCTAGTAGAGGTCCAATGTTTTACACAGTAGAGTTCTCCAATGTTATGTTTACATTACAGTTCTCCAATGTTGTGTCCTTACAACACAGCTTCCCGAGTTTAGTTCTCCAATGTTGTGTCCTTACAACACAGCTTCCTGAGTTTAGTTCTCCAATGTTGTGTCCTTACAACACAGCTTCCTGAGTTTAGTTCTCCAATGTTGTGTCCTTACAACACAGCTTCCTGAGTTTAGTTCTCCAATGTTGTGTCCTTACAACACAGCTTCCTGAGTTTAGTTCTCCAATGTTGTATCCTTACAACACAGCTTCCTGAGTTACAGTTCTCCAATGTTGTGCCCTTACAACACAGCTTCCTGAGTTTAGTTCTCCAATGTTGTGTCCTTACAACACAGCTTCCTGAGTTTAGTTCTCCAATGTTGTGTCCTTACAACACAGATTCCTGAGTTACAGTTCTCCAATGTTGTGCCCTTACAACACAGCTTCCTGAGTTTAGTTCTCCAATGTTGTGTCCTTACAACACAGCTTCCTGAGTTACAGTTCTCCAATGTTGTGTCATTAAAACACAGCTTCCTGAGTCTAAGTGGCGGTGTTAGCAGAGTCTTAGTATGAACACAGCCTCACCGAAAGCAATCAGCGGAGACCTTTCAAAGCACTGTTTGCAGATATGCCGCAGTCTTTGACTAAGCTTTCAACGGGGAAGCTTTACACGGCTTCCATATTGAGGTCTGAAGAGCAGGTGAATTTTATGGAAAAGGGTAGATCTTATTATGAGCATTGAGTGTTTGCCTATAGAGTCCATCAGAATACAAGACACAAATCAGCTGACTAAAAATAGGTTGGATCAGTCTCTTCATTAGCATAACGTTACTTTTACAATCGTGAACATGTATTTAATGTTCCTGTCTGTTTGTCTGTTTGAATAAAACTTTATTGTCCCACCTACTCAGACCATAATGAGACTCATCATTCAGAAGCTGTGTTGTCCCACCTACTCAGACCATAATGAGACTCATCATTCAGAAGTTGTGTTGTCCCACCTACTCAGACCATAATGAGACTCATCATTCAGAAGTTGTGTTGTCCCACCTACTCAGACCATAATGAGACTCATCATTCAGAAGTTGTGTTGTCCCACCTACTCAGACCATAATGAGACTCATCATTCAGAAGTTGTGTTGTCCCACCTACTCAGACCATAATGAGACTCATCATTCAGAAGTTGTGTTGTCCCACCTACTCAGACCATAATGAGACTCATCATTCAGAAGTTGTGTTGTCCCACCTACTCAGACCATAATGAGACTCATCATTCAGAAGCTGTGTTGTCCCACCTACTCAGACCATAATGAGACTCATCATTCAGAAGCTGTGTTGTCCCACCTACTCAGACCATAATGAGACTCATCATTCAGAAGCTGTGTTGTCCCACCTACTCAGACCATAATGAGACTCATCATTCAGAAGCTGTGTTGTCCCACCTACTCAGACCATAATGAGACTCATCATTCAGAAGTTGTGTTGTCCCACCTATTCAGACCATAATGAGACTCATCATTCAGAAGTTGTGTTGTCCCACCTACTCAGACCATAATGAGACTCATCATTCAGAAGTTGTGTTGTCCCACCTACTCAGACCATAATGAGACTCATCATTCAGAAGCTGTGTTGTCCCACCTACTCAGACCATAATGAGACTCATCATTCAGAAGCTGTGTTGTCCCACCTACTCAGACCATAATGAGACTCATCATTCAGAAGCTGTGTTGTCCCACCTACTCAGACCATAATGAGACTCATCATTCAGAAGTTGTGTTGTCCCACCTACTCAGACCATAATGAGACTCATCATTCAGAAGCTGTGTTGTCCCACCTACTCAGACCATAATGAGACTCATCATTCAGAAGTTGTGTTGTCCCACCTACTCAGACCATAATGAGACTCATCATTCAGAAGTTGTGTTGTCCCACCTACTCAGACCATAATGAGACTCATCATTCAGAAGCTGTGTTGTCCCACCTACTCAGACCATAATGAGACTCATCATTCAGAAGTTGTGTTGTCCCACCTACTCAGACCATAATGAGACTCATCATTCAGAAGTTGTGTTGTCCCACCTACTCAGACCATAATGAGACTCATCATTCAGAAGCTGTGTTGTCCCACCTACTCAGACCATAATGAGACTCATCATTCAGAAGTTGTGTTGTCCCACCTACTCAGACCATAATGAGACTCATCATTCAGAAGCTGTGTTGTCCCACCTACTCAGACCATAATGAGACTCATCATTCAGAAGTTGTGTTGTCCCACCTACTCAGACCATAATGAGACTCATCATTCAGAAGTTGTGTTGTCCCACCTACTCAGACCATAATGAGAGATTAAATGACTGTTTCTTTGAGATACAGAGAACATGGTGGATCTCCTCAAAACCCACTGAGATCCTCTAATTCTGTTCTATTTAATTCGGTGTGAATACACCCCAAACACACAACGCATCCTGAACTGCTCTCTAACCAGCCTGGGAATACAGAAAAGGAGAGAGAGAGGAGGGGAAAAGGGACAGAGAGGAGGGGAAAGGGAGAGAGAGGAGCGGAAAAGGGAGAGAGGAGGAGAAAAGGGAGAGAGAGGAGGGGAAAAGGGAGAGAGGAGGGGAAAAGGGAGAAGAGGAGGGGAAAAGGTCCCAGAGAGAGGGGAAAAGGAGAGAGAGGAGGGGAAAAGAGAGAGGAGGGGAAAAGGGAGAGAGGAGGGGAAAAAGGGAGAAGAGGAGGGGGAAAAGGAGAGAGAGAGGGGGGAAAAGGGAGAGAGAGGAGGGGAAAAGGGAGAGAGAGGAGGGGAAAAGGGAGAGAGAGGAGGGGAAAAGGAGAGAGGAGGGGAAAAGGGAGAGAGAGGAGGGGAAAAGGGAGAGAGGAGGGGGAAAGGGAGAGAGAGGAGGTGAAAAGTGAGAGAGAGGATTGGAAAAGGGAGAGAGATGAGGGGAATTGGGAGAGAGAGGAGGGGAAAAGGGAGAGAGGAGGGGAAAAGGGAGAGAGGAGGAGAAAAGGGGAGAGAGGAGGGGAAAAGGAGAGAGAGGAGGGGAAAAGGGAGAGAGGAGGGGAAAAGGGAGAGAGAGGAGGGGAAAGGTAGAGAGGAGGGGAAAGGGAGAGAGAGGAGGGGAAAAGGGAGAGAGGAGGGGAAAATGGAGAGAGAGGAGGGGGAGGGGAAAAGGGAGAGAGAGGGAGGGGAAAGGGGAGAGAGGAGGGGAAAAGGAGAGAGGAGGAGGGAAAGGGAGAGAGAGGAGGGGAAAAGGGAGAGAGAGGAGGGGAAAAGGTAGAGAGGAGGGGAAAAGGGAGAGAGAGGAGGGGAAAAGGAGAGAGAGGAGGGGAAAGGGGAGAGGGAGGAGGGGAAAGGAGAGAGAGGAGGGGAAATGAGAGAGAGGAGGGGAAAGGAGAGAGAGAGAGGAGGGGAAAGGGGGGGAGAGAGGAGGAGAAAGGGGAGAGAGAGGATGGAAAAGGGAGAAAAGAGGGGAAAAAGAGAGAGAGAGGAGGGGAAAGGGGAGAGAGGGGAGGGGAAAGGGGAGAGCAAGGGGAAAAGGGGAGAGAGGAGGGGAAAGGAGAGAGAGAGGAGGGAAAAGGGAGAGAGAGGAGGGGAAAGGGGAGAGAGGGGAAAAGGGGGAGAGGAGGGGAAAGGGAGAGAGGAGGGGAAAGGGAGAGAGAGGAGGGGAAAGGGGAGAAGGAGGGGAAAAGGAGAGAGAGGGGGAAAGGGAGAGAGAGGAGGGGAAAGGGGAGAGAGGAGGGGAAAGGGGAGAGAGGAGGGAAAGGGAGAGAGGGGAAAGGGGAGAGGAGGGGAAAGGGGAGAGAGGAGGGGGAAGGAGGGGAGGGGAAAGAGGAGGGAAAGGGGAGAGAGTGGGAGGGGGGGAGGGAGGAGGGGGGAAAGGGAGGAGAGGTGGGGAAAGGGGAGAGAGAGGAGGGGAAAGGGGAGAGAGGGGAGGGAAAGGGAGGGGAGGGGAAAGAGAGGAGAGGGGAGGAGGAGGGGGAAAGGGGAGAGAGAGGAGGGGAAAGGAGAGAGGAGGGGAAAAGGGAGAGAGAGGAGGAGAAAGGGGAAAGAGAGAGGATGGGAAAGGGGAGAAAAGAGGGGAAAAGGGAAAGAGAGGAGGGGAAGGGGAGAGATGAGAGAGGAGGGGGGAAGGGGAAGAGAGGAGGGAGAAAGGGGAGAGAGAGGATGGGAAAGGGGGAAAAGAGGGGAAAAGAGAGGAGGGGAGGGGGAGAGGGGAGGGGAGGGGAGAGAGGGAGGGGAAAGGGGGGAGATGAGGGGAAAAAAAGAGAGGGAGGGGAAAAAGGGGAGAAAAGAGGGGAAAGGGGAGAGAGAGGAGGGGAAAGGGGAGAGAGAGGAGGGGAAAAGGATGAGAGATGAGGTGAAAAGAGAAAGAGAAGAGAGAGATGAGAGCGGTGAAGGGAAAAGAGAGAGGGATGAGTGGAAGAGAGAGGGAGATGAAGGGAAAAGAGAGAGGGATGAGGGGAAAAGAGAGAGAAGAACGAGAGAAAGAAGAGGAAATTGGGACGTCTTTCATAGGATTCTAATTGCGTTGCCGAGTGTTGTCAGAGTGTTGCCGGGTGACAGCAGGTGGAAGCTGAGATGTGTTTTTTGGGGAAGAAGAATAATTTAAATATGCCTCATCTGTGAATCAGTGAATATGAGCCCCTCTTGGCAATCAAGCATCTCTCGCTCTCTGAGGATTTTAGGCTGCTGCATGGTGACGTGGCACTGGTACTGTTTTTACCCATAATTCCCCTGTCCAAGTCAATCCTCTGTCAGTGTGACAGGTAGTTACTGTACCATGTATGTATGTGTGTCTGTGTGTGTCTCTCTGTGTGTGTGTCTGTGTCTGTGTCTGTGTCTGTGTGTGTGTGTGTGTGTGTGTGTGTGTGTGTGTGTGTGTGTGTGTGTGTGTGTGTGTGTGTGTGTCTGTGTGTGTGTGTGTGTGTGTGTGTGTGTGTGTGTGTCTGTGTGTGTGTGTGTGTGTGTGTGTGTGTGTGTGTGTGTGTGTGTGTGTGTGTGTGTGTGTGTGTGTGTGTGTGTGTGTGTGTGTGTGTCTCTGTGTGTGTGTGTGTATGTGTGTGTGTGTGTGTGTGTGTGTGTGTCTGTGTGTGTGTGTGTGTGTGTGTGTGTGTACTGGTGTACACAAGCAGACAGCCTCATTATTTATGGGAAAGCTACTCCTACTGTTTTTACCCATAATTCCCCTGTCCAAGCTACTCCTATAAATCCTCCATCTGTCTCATACCGGGTATCTTCTATGGATAAATACTGCAGTATACTGCCTTCTACTACTGGATAAATACTGCAGTATACTGCCTTCTACTACTGGATAAATACTGCAGTATACTGTCTTCTACTACTGGATAAATACTGCAGTATACTGCCTTCTACTACTGGATAAATACTGCAGTATACTGCCTTCTACTACTGGATAAATACTGCAGTATACTGTCTTCTACTACTGGATAAATACTGCAGTATACTGCCTTCTACTACTGGATAAATACTGCAGTATACTGCCTTCTACTACTGGATAAATACTGCAGTATACTGCCTTCTACTACTGGATAAATACTGCAGTATACAGTATGCCTTCTACTACTGGATAAATACTGCAGTATACTGCCTTCTACTACTGGATAAATACTGCAGTATACTGCCTTCTACTACTGGATAAATACTGCAGTATACTGCCTTCTACTACTGGATAAATACTGCAGTATACTGCCTTCTACTACTGGATAAATACTGCAGTATACTGCCTTCTACTACTGGATAAATACTGCAGTATACTGCCTTCTACTACTGGATAAATACTGCAGTATACTGCCTTCTACTACTGGATAAATACTGCAGTATACTGCCTTCTACTACTGGATAAATACTGCAGTATACTGCCTTCTACTACTGGATAAATACTGCAGTATAC
>NW_024609764.1:420000-430215 GCF_018296145.1 Oncorhynchus tshawytscha
CTGTAACACCAGGTTTACAGAGCTAAGAGCATGGATACATGTACTACTGTAACACCAGGTTTCTACAGAGCATCACAGGGATACATGTACTACTGTAACACCAGGTTTCTACAGAGCATGGATACATGTACTACTGTAACACCAGGTTTCTACAGAGCATGGATACATGTACTACTGTAACACCAGGTTTCTACAGAGCATCACATGGATACATGTACTACTGTAACACCAGGTTTCTACAGAGCATGGATACATGTACTACTGTAACACCAGGTTTCTACAGAGCAGGGATACATGTACTACTGTAACACCAGGTTTCTACAGAGCATGGATACATGTACTACTGTAACACCAGGTTTCTACAGAGCATGGATACATGTACTACTGTAACACCAGGTTTCTACAGAGCATGGATACATGTACTACTGTAACACCAGGTTTCTACAGAGCATGGATACATGTACTACTGTAACACCAGGTTTCTACAGAGCAGGGATACATGTACTACTGTAACACCAGGTTTCTACAGAGCATCACATGGATACATGTACTACTGTAACACCAGGTTTCTACAGAGCATGGATACATGTACTACTGTAACACCAGGTTTCTACAGAGCAGGGATACATGTACTACTGTAACACCAGGTTTCTACAGAGCATGGATACATGTACTACTGTAACACCAGGTTTCTACAGAGCATCACATGGACACATGTACTACTGTAACACCAGGTTTCTACAGAGCATGGATACATGTACTACTGTAACACCAGGTTTCTACAGAGCATGGACACATGTACTACTGTAACACCAGGTTTCTACAGAGCATGGATACATGTACTACTGTAACACCAGGTTTCTACAGAGCATGGATACATGTACTACTGTAACACCAGGTTTCTACAGAGCATGGATACATGTACTACTGTAACACCAGGTTTCTACAGAGCAGGGATACATGTACTACTGTAACACCAGGTTTCTACAGAGCATCACAGGGATACATGTACTACTGTAACACCAGTTTACATGTACTCACTGTAACACCAGAGTTTCTACAGCAGCATGGATACATGTACTACTGTAACACCAGGTTTCTACAGAGCATGGATACATGTACTACTGTAACACCAGGTTTCTACAGAGCATGGATACATGTACTACTGTAACACCAGGTTTCTACAGAGCATGGATACATGTACTACTGTAACACCAGGTTTCTACAGAGCATGGATACATGTACTACTGTAACACCAGGTTTCTACAGAGCATGGATACATGTACTACTGTAACACCAGGTTTCTACAGAGCATGGATACATGTACTACTGTAAACCAGGTTTCTACAGAGCATGGATAATGTACTACTGTAACACCAGGTTTCTACAGAGCATGGATACATGTACTACTGTAACACCAGGTTTCTACAGAGCATGGATACATGTACTACTGTAAACCAGGTTTCTACAGAGCATGGATACATGTACTACTGTAACACCAGGTTTCTACAGAGCATCAGAGAGGGATACATGTACTACTGTAACACCAGGTTTCTACAGAGCATGGATACATGTACTACTGTAACACCAGGTTTCTACAGAGCATGGATACATGTACTATGTAACACCATTCTACAGAGCATCACAGGATACATGTACTACTGTAACACCAGGTTTCTACAGAGCATGGATACATGTACTACTGTAACACCAGGTTTAATACAGAGCATGGATACATGTACTACTGTAACACCAGGTTTCTACAAGCATTATACATGTACTACTGTAACACCAGGTTTCTACAGAGCATGGATACATGTACTACTGTAACACCAGGTTTCTACAGAGCAGGGATACATGTACTACTGTAACACCAGGTTTCTACAGAGCAGGGATACATGTACTACTGTAACACCAGGTTTCTACAGAGCATGGATACATGTACTACTGTAACACCAGGTTTCTACAGAGCATGGATACATGTACTACTGTAACACCAGGTTTCTACAGAGCATGGATACATGTACTACTGTAACACCAGGTTTCTACAGAGCAGGGATACATGTACTACTGTAACACCAGGTTTCTACAGAGCATCACATGGATACATGTACTACTGTAACACCAGGTTTCTACAGAGCATGGATACATGTACTACTGTAACACCAGGTTTCTACAGAGCAGGGATACATGTACTACTGTAACACCAGGTTTCTACAGAGCAGGGATACATGTACTACTGTAACACCAGGTTTCTACAGAGCATGGATACATGTACTACTGTAACACCAGGTTTCTACAGAGCATGGATACATGTACTACTGTAACACCAGGTTTCTACAGAGCAGGGATACATGTACTACTGTAACACCAGGTTTCTACAGAGCAGGGATACATGTACTACTGTAACACCAGGTTTCTACAGAGCAGGGATACATGTACTACTGTAACACCAGGTTTCTACAGAGCAGGGATACATGTACTACTGTAACACCAGGTTTCTACAGAGCATCACATGGACACATGTACTACTGTAACACCAGGTTTCTACAGAGCATGGACACATGTACTACTGTAACACCAGGTTTCTACAGAGCAGGGATACATGTACTACTGTAACACCAGGTTTCTACAGAGCAGGGATACATGTACTACTGTAACACCAGGTTTCTACAGAGCATGGATACATGTACTACTGTAACACCAGGTTTCTACAGAGCATGGATACATGTACTACTGTAACACCAGGTTTCTACAGAGCATGGACACATGACATGAATATAACCTTAATATAACATCAATATATATATAACATGAATATAACTTGAATATAACATTAACATAACATTAACATAATATTAATATAATATACCATCAATATAACATTATCACACCATCAATATAACATTAATATAACATTAATATAACATTACAGTAACCTTAATATAACATGAATATAACTTTCATATAACTTTAATATAACATGAATATAACATTAAGGTAATATTAATATAACATTAACATAACATTAATATACCATAAACATAGCATTAACATAACATTAACGTAACAGTAATATAACATTAACATAACATTAACATAACATCAATATTACATTAACATAACATTAATATAACATTAACAAAACATTAACATAACATTAACATGACATTGACATAACATTACACTAACATTAACATAACATTAATATACCATAAAGATAACATTAATATAACATTAATATAACAGTAATATAATATAACATTAACATAACATCAACATAACTTCATATAACATTAATATACCATTGACATAACATTAATATAACATTAACATACCATTAACATACCAGTAATATAACATGAATATAATATAACATTAATATAATATTAACATAACATTAACACAACATTACCATTAACATAACATTAACATAACATTAACACAACATGAACATGTATTCATCCCATCTGTGTTGGTGATATTCCACCGTCAGCATTCTCTGATACTAGTTTGTCTTGATGCTCCGTACGTACAACAATAAACAATATTACCCCAAACCAGATGCCACTCCTGTATAGAGTACAGATTAAATATCATTTCTGACAGAAACCACATTTCAATCTAGTCACAAACCATGCCTACCAGAGAAAACGTGTCTAAGGAAACCACCGAAATAAAATGTGCATGAATTAAATTAGCTAAACTCATTCTTTCCTTCGAGTAGTAATCTGTAACGAACTTGATTAGCATATGTAAAACACTGGAACACTGAGTGACCCTTTTCATGGTCAACCGTCCGGTAAACAGCACTACAGTCTCATCTGGCTAAAGCTATTCATTGGCTTGTATGTGGGTGTCTGGGGTGTGTGTGTGTGTGTGTGTGTGTGTGGGGGGGTTCGTTCCTCTTTTCTGATTGCTTGGCAGAGTGGAAAATCTATGAGATGAAGTGAGGCTGAGAGAGAGAGGGAGGGAGGGAGAGAGAGAGAGGAGGGAGGGAGAGAGAGAGGGAGAGGAGAGAGAGAGAGAGAGAGGGGGGGGGAGAGGGAGAGAGAGAGAGAGAGGGATGAAGGGAGAGATGAAGGGCTGGTGAAAGACGGAGAGAAAAAAATATATAAAACACTTACTGTTTAAAGTACACTCCTCACATTCCCCCAGCCTGGGGTGAGACACGGAACCGAGGGTGTTGGCTGTGAATCAAACTGGGGAGTAGGCTGTGAATCAAACTAGGGAGTAGGCTGTGAATCAAACTAGGGAGTAGGCTGTGAATCAAACTAGGGAGTAGGCTGTGAATCTAACTGGGGAGAAGGCTGTGAATCAAACTGGGGAGTAGGCTGTGAATCAAAACTAGGCTGTGAATCAAACTGGGGAGTAGGCTGTGAATCAAACTGGGGAGTAGGCTGTGAATCAAACAAAGGCTGTGAATCAAACTGGGGAGTAGGCTGTGAATCAAACTGGGGGGGATCAAACTGGGGGCTGTGAATCAAACTGGGGAGTAGGCTGTGAATCAAACTGGGGAGTAGGCTGTGAATCAAACTGGGGAGAAGGCTGTGAATCAAACTAGAAGGGAGAATCAAACTAGGGGCTAGGAATCAAACTGGGGAGTAGGCTGTGAATCAAACTGGGGAGAAGGCTGTGAATCAAACTAGGGAGTAGGCTGTGAATCAAACTGGGGAGAAGGCTGTGAATCAAACTAGGGAGTAGACTGTGAATCAAACTAGGGAGTAGGCTGTGAATCTAACTGGGGAGTAGGCTGTGAATCAAACTGGGGAGTAGGATGTGAATCAAACTAGGGAGTAGGCTGTGAATCTAACTGGGGAGTAGGCTGTGAATCAAACTGGGGAGTAGGCTTTGAATCAAACTGGGGAGTAGGCTGTGAATCAAACTAGGTATTAGGCTGTGAATCAAACTAGGGTGTTGGCTGTGAATCAAACTGGGGAGAAGGCTGTGAATCTAACTGGGGAGAAGGCTGTGAATCAAACTGGGGAGTAGGCTGTGAATCAAACTGGGGAGTAGGCTGTGAATCAAACTGGGGAGTAGGCTGTGAATCAAACTGGGAGAGAATCAAAGGCTGTGAATCAAACTAGGGAGTAGGCTGTGAATCAAACTGGGGGGGAGTAGGCTGTGAATCAAACTAGGGAGTAGGCTGTGAATCAAACTGGGGAGTAGGCTGTGAATCAAACTGGGGAGTAGGCTGTGAATCAAACTGGGGAGTAGGCTGTGAATCAAACTGGGGAGTAGGCTGTGAATCAAACTAGGGAGTAGGCTGTGAATCAAACTGGGGAGTAGGCTGTGAATCAAACTGGGGAGTAGGCTGTGAATCAAACTGGGGGAGAAGGCTGTGAATCAAACTGGGGAGTAGGCTGTGAATCAAACTGGGGAGTAGGCTGTGAATCAAACTAGGCTGTGAATCAAACTGGGGAGTAGGCTGTGAATCAAACTGGGGAGTAGGCTGTGAATCAAACTGGGGAGTAGGCTGTGAATCAAACTGGGGGTAGGCTGTGAATCAAACTAGGGAGTAGGCTGTGAATCAAACTGGGGAGGCTGTGCTGTGAATCAAACTAGGGAGTAGGCTGTGAATCAAACTAGGGAGTAGGCTGTGAATCAAACTAGGGAGTAGGCTGTGAATCAAACTAGGGAGTAGGCTGTGAATCAAACTAGGGAGTAGGCTGTGAATCAAACTAGGGAGTAGGCTGTGAATCAAACTAGGGAGTAGGCTGTGAATCAAACTAGGGAGTAGGCTGTGAATCAAACTAGGGAGTAGGCTGTGAATCAAACTAGGGAGTAGGCTGTGAATCAAACTGTGAATCAAACTAGGGGGAATCAAACTAGGCTGTGAATCAAACTAGGGAGTAGGCTGTGAATCAAACTGGGGAGTAGGCTGTGAATCAAACTGGGGAGTAGGCTGTGAATCAAACTGGGGAGTAGGCTGTGAATCAAACTAGGGAGTAGGCTGTGAATCTAACTGGGGAGTAGGCTGTGAATCAAACTAGGGAGTAGGCTGTGAATCAAACTAGGGAGTAGGCTGTGAATCAAACTAGGGAGTAGGCTGTGAATCAAACTAGGGAGTAGGCTGTGAATCAAACTAGGGAGTGGGCTGTGGATCAAACTAGGGAGTAGGCTGTGAATCAAACTAGGGAGTAGACTGTGAATCAAACTAGAGAGTGGGCTGTGAATCAAACTAGAGAGTAGACTGTGAATCAAACTAGGGAGTAGGCTGTGAATCAAACTAGGGAGTAGGCTGTGAATCAAACTAGGGAGTAGACTGTGCCAGTTTGCCACTTTCCCTCCTAAATCTAACCTAAGGGAAAATAAGGATATTCATTCACAGAGATTTTTATCTTCCTTCCAAGAAGAGAGAGATTTTTCTGACTTAAAAAAGAAATTCATGTTGTTTATTTTTTAAAGGGAAGAGTAGTGTGGTCAGTGTAGTCCTTGGAATGTATGAATAAAAATGAGTGTACATCTTGGATCTGTGTGTCAAATGACACGCCAATGGCACCCTATTCTGTAACACACTACTTAAGACCAGAGGCCCTGGGAAGCAGTGACATTTTTGGGACGCATCATAGGGCTGTGACATCATAGGGCTGTGACATCATAGGGCTGTGACATCATAGGGCTGTGACATAATAGGGCTGTGACATCATAGGGCTGTGACATCATAGGGCTGTGACATCATAGGGCTGTGACATCATAGGGCTGTGACATCATAGGGCTGTGACATAATAGGGCTGTGACATCATAGGGCTGTGACATCACAGGGCTGTGACATCATAGGGCTGTGACATCATAGGGCTGTGACATCATAGGGCTGTGGAGGTCATGACATTTCCTCAGCCGGTTATTGTCATTCATAAGACTGTCGATCTCACGATAAATGACCGGTTCATTAACATAAACACGTTAAGCACCTCCAGGCGGAGCAGACGAACCGCTGATGCACTCTTTTGGAACATCTACCGTTAAAATCTATTTAATATTATTATTATTTATTATTTACACCATGACAGTAAATATATTATTTTATTTTAGGTGGGTCTAACGAAAAAGGATGATATGAAGAAAATGTATTTCAGACGGACAGATTATATGAATTGGCCTACTTCCTGTCTGTTATCTGGCCGTGCTCCCTGCAATAGGCTGTTAGGCTTGATCATTTAGCTGACAAGATATTTATTTTATTTTACCTTTATTTTACTATGCAAGTCAGTTAAAGAACAAATTCTTATTTTCAATAACAGACTAGGAACAGTGGGTTAACTGCCTTGTTCAGGGACAGAACGACACATTTGTACCTTGTCAGCTCGGGGATTTGAACTTTCAACCTTCCGGTTACAAGTCCAAGGCTCTAATCACTAGGCTACCTGCCGCATCTGCCTGTAAGTACCGTGCCCTTATTTTATAGTAAGAAGAATATAATAGACCGTAGCTGAATAAAAGAGAGAGGATATTTTTTTCCGAGTACAGAGTTGCCATATGAAATGGTTGAGCGTAAACGGGATCATTGGAAACAGGTCATATACGTTAGATTTAGAGTTATTTAGTAACGTTAGTCGTGAACGATACAAACCTTACGATGTCTTAGGAGTCAAATCATATATGGGCTGCGGGATGCATTTGAGAAAGTCACAAAACACAAAGATGTTTTTTTTTTTTTGTCAACTCAGAGATTAAATCCAACAACCTTTCGGTTACTGGCCCAGCGCTCGAACCACTAGGCTACCTGCCGTCCCTCCACTCTAACCACTAGGCTACCTGCCGTCCCTACACTCTAACCACTAGGCTACCTGCCTACACTCTAACCCCTACCTCTAACCACTAGGCTACCTGCCGTCCCCACTCTAACCACTAGGTCCCTACACTCTAACCACTAGGCTACCTGCCGTCCCTACACTCTAACCACTAGGCTACCTGCCGTCCCTACACTCTAACCACTAGGCTACCTGCCGTCCCTACACTCTAACCACTAGGCTACCTGCCGTCTAACCCCTACCTCTAACCACTAGGCTACCTGCCGTCCCTACACTCTAACCACTAGGCTACCTGCCGTCCCTACACTCTAACCATTAGGCTACCTGCCGTCCCTACACTCTAACCACTAGGCTACCTGCCGTCCCTACACTCTAACCACTAGGCTACCTGCCGTCCCTACACTCTAACCACTAGGCTACCTGCCGTGCCCCTACACTCTAACCACTAGGCTACCTGCCTGCCGTCCCTACACTCTCCCTACACTCTACACTCTAACCACTAGGCTACCTGCCGTCCCTACACTCTAACCACTAGGCTACCTGCCGTCCCTACACTCTAACCACTAGGCTACCTGTCCCTACACTCTAACCACTAGGCTACCTGTACCCTACACTCTAACCACACTAGGCTAGGCTACCTGCCGTCCCTACACTCTAGGCTACCTCCTACCTGCCGTCCCTCCACCTAACCACTAGGCCCTGCCGTCCCTACACTCTAACCACTAGGCTACCTGCCGTCCCTACACTCTAACCACTAGGCTACCTGGTCCCTACACTCAAACCACTAGGCTACCTGCCGTCCCTACACTCTAACCACTAGGCTACCTGCCGTCCCTACACTCTAACCACTAGGCTACCTGCCGTCCCTACACTCTAACCATTAGGCTACCTGCCGTCCCTACACTCTAACCACTAGGCTACCTGCCGTCCCTCCACTCTAACCACTAGGCTACCCTGCCGTCCCTCCCTCCAGGCTCTAACCACTAGGCTACCTGCCGTCCCTCCACTCTAACCACTAGGCTACCTGCCGTCCCTCCACTCTAACCACTAGGCTACCTGCCGTCCCTACACTCTAACCACTAGGCTACCTGCCGTCCCTACACTCTCTAACCACTAGGCTACCTGCCGTCCCTACACTCTAACCACTAGGCTACCTGCCGTCCCTACACTCTAACCACTAGGCTACCTGCCGTCCCTACACTCTAACCACTAGGCTACCTGCCGTCCCACACTCTAACCACTAGGCTACCTGCCGTCCCTACACTCTAACCACTAGGCTACCTGCCGTCCCTACACTCTAACCACTAGGCTACCTGCCGTCCCTCCACTCTAACCACTAGGCTACCTGCCGTCCCTCCACTCTAACCACTAGGCTACCTGCCGTCTAACCACTAGGCTACCTGCCGTCCCTACACTCTAACCACTAGGCTACCTGCCGTCCCTACACTCTAACCACTGGGCTACCTGCCGTCCCTACACTCTAACCACTAGGCTACCTGCCGTCCCTACACTCTAACCATTAGGCTACCTGCCGTCCCTCCACTCTAACCACTAGGCTACCCTGCCGTCCCTCCACTCTAACCACTAGGCTACCTGCCGTCCCTCCACTCTAACCACTAGGCTACCTGCCGTCCCTCCACTCTAACCACTAGGCTACCTGCCGTCCCTACACTCTAACCACTAGGCTACCTGCCGTCGCTACACTCTAACCACTAGGCTACCTGCCGTCCCTACACTCTAACCACTAGGCTACCTGCCGTCCCTACACTCTAACCACTAGGCTACCTGCCGTCCCTCCACTCTAACCACTAGGCTACCTGCCGTCCCTACACTCTAACCACTAGGCTACCTGCCGTCCCTACACTCTAACCACTATGCTACCTGCCGTCCCTCCACTCTAACCACTAGGCTACCTGCCGTCCCTACACTCTAACCACTAGGCTACCTGCCGTCCCTACACTCTAACCACTAGGCTACCTGCCGTCCCTCCACTTCGGGTTTAGAATGGCCCATTATGACATGGACAGGAAAAGTGGCTACAAGCCGCCCCTACACTCTGGTTTAGAATGGCCCATTATGACATGGACAGGAAAAGTGGCTACCTGCCGCCCCTACACTCTGGTTTAGAATGGCCCATTATGACATGGACAGGAACAGTGGCTACCTGCCGCCCCTACACTCTGGTTTAGAATGGCCCATTATGACATGGACAGGAACAGTGGCTACCTGCCGCCCCTACACTCTGGTTTAGAATGGCCCATTATGACATGGACAGGAACAGTGGCTACCTGCCGCCCCTACACTCTGGTTTAGAATGGCCCATTATGACATGGACAGGAACAGTGGCTACCTGCCGCCCCTACACTCTGGTTTAGAATGGCCCATTATGACATGGACAGGAACAGTGGCTACCTGCCGCCCCTACACTCTGGTTTAGAATGGCCCATTATGCCCATTATGA